>NC_133334.1:261586628-261609501 GCF_042186555.1 Aquarana catesbeiana
GCTTATAATAAGGATCTCCTAAACCATGTCAGCTATGTCAGCTGTGTGCGGGCGCCGCTGCAACCGCTTCGTTCTAAGGTATTTCATAATGAGCTGGTATGGGATGCATAACTTGGCTTTACAACCTCTAAGTTGCCGTAACAATCTATTTAAATATTAGCACAGTGTCTCTTTAAAATTTCCACACTCCCTCTAGTGGCTGCAGTTGGTATCCAACACAAGCCTGAAGCGAGGCCAAGGCCAGAGAGCGCAGATGAATGGCTCCTTCTCCCTCTAGAGCACAACGTTCCCCCTCGGCACGCTTTACAGATCACTTACCTCGACTGTACAGCGAGCGCTGACAAAGAACTGCTTGAATTCATCATCGCTGAACTCCCCAAAAATATACTGGAAAGAAAAAAAGAAAAAAAACAGAGCAAATGAAAGACTGAAGATAAAATGAGCGAGAAGACAAAACTCCAACAGTTCTATTGGTAAATTCTCAGCACGGAGATGGAAGCTAAAATCTTTTATTGAACTACTCAAGTACAGTACCAGTCCGTTTTACCCCTTTATTACCACCCCATTACGCAGTTCTCAGCGCTGTGATAGTTTGAATGACAATTACGCCATCATGTGACACTACCAAAAGGGATTTTATATAACTTAGAGACCAGCAGAGCTTTCTTTTAGTGTGATTAACCACTGGGATTTTCTGCCTTGCGCAGGGGTCATGCTCATCTTCTCTATTGTTCCAATTTTTGTATATGTCCTGCCCCCGAACCGAGGACAACCACTGCGATTTTGTATTACTAAAGAAGAAGAAAAAAAAAACACCTTTTGGAGAGAAAAAACAAAAACAAAAAAAAAAAATTTAAATAAAATACATTTTCTGACTACCTGCTGCATTTCTTGAGGTCCTAAAAAGCCCCCAAAATGGTTTACTTTGACACGTAGCGCATACAGTGCAGCCGTCAGTTTGCAGGGGTCAGGACTATGTAATGCACAGAACAGCTTGCAGATTTTGGTGCTCAGGAGTTACTGCCCCCTATGGCGGTCATGAGGAGAGTTCCCCTTTAAATGATTGTGATAAGTGGTGTCCCAGCCCCTCCCCCAACAACCTTGGTGGTCAGAGGGAGCCGCGTTACATTCAATACCTTATTTTAGGACTAGTGATGTCATCACCGGGTCTCTGTGCTTCTCTATGCAATGAAGGCAAGATCGTGGCTGGTGGGAGGAGCCACCAGGGTGCTGTATTCCCCCCCCCCAAAAATCGTGAGATTGAGAGGAATCGCCTTCCCCCCCCCCCCCCCCAACATTGGGAGGAATCGTCCCCCCCCAACATTGGGAGGAATCGTCCCCCCCCAACATTGGGAGGAATCGTCCCCCCCCAACATTGGGAGGAATCGTCCCCCCCCAACATTGGGAGGAATCGTCCCCCCCCAACATTGGGAGGAATCGTCCCCCGCCAACATTGGGAGGAATCGTCCCCCGCCAACATTGGGAGGAATCGTCCCCCGCCAACATTGGGAGGAATCGTCCCCCCCCAACATTGGGAGGAATCGTCCCCCCCCAACATTGGGAGGAATCGTCCCCCGCCAACATTGGGAGGAATCGTCCCCCGCCAACATTGGGAGGAATCGTCCCCCGCCAACATTGGGAGGAATCGTCCCCCCCCAACATTGGGAGGAATCGTCCCCCGCCAACATTGGGAGGAATCGTCCCCCCCCAACATTGGGAGGAATCGTCCCCCGCCAACATTGGGAGGAATCGTCCCCCGCCAACATTGGGAGGAATCGTGCCCGCCCCAACATCGGTGTCACTGGACCCCATTGTTGGCATCACCGGGAGGCACTGTGCCCCATTGTCGATGTCATTGGTAGGAGTTGTACCCCATCGTTGGTGTCATTGCAAGAAATTGTGCCCTTCATTGGTGTCAGTAAATAAAATGGTGCTATAAAGGGCCCCATAAAAGCAAGCAAAGGGCCACAAATCAGGCACCCGCACCACAGATTGGAGACCACTGGACTAGATGATGCTGGACGTCCTCCAGCCAGGAAATGAGGCTCTGACTTGCTGCAGCTTTTAATGCACATTGCGAGAAGCTCACAGTGTGCGGAGAGATCAGAGGAAGCCATTTCAGGTGTGCAAGACTCAAATCTCCACTGAGTGGGGCAGTGTCACCATTGAATATTGGTGTCACCAGATTCCGACTACTATTGTATTAGAGAGCGAAAAATAGGTTCAGGCGAGTCTTCTGAATCTGAATCATATTAATGGAATTTCAATCCGGATTAAACTGGAATCAAAAGGTAAGAGAGAGGTATCCAAACATTTATTTATTTTTTTTAAACGATAGAAGATCCATTATTGGATTCCTTGCAGACATTCTCACCTTTCCCCCCTTCACTCATGAATGACTCAACTCAAATTACGGGAGCAAAGGTCTCCGCACCCCCCCCCCTCCCCCACCCCCGGAGTTCACATCTCCGCAGCAGAGCAGCTTTTGTACAGAAACAACTTTGTTCTGCACAATGTGGACTAATCCCGAGATTGGCTGCGCGCTCCGAGCCCGGCGGAGAAAAGTGCAGGCCCAGCATGTGGAACTCTTTGTACGTGAAACACGGAGATTGCTGAAACGGCATTAGTGTGACAAATGAATGTAATCCACGGGCCCGGAGCCAGCAAATCCTATTACAACACACACAGATCTCCCCCTCCGGCTGCTGTTACACACGGCGGCCACAGAGACCCGCCACGTCCAATGTACCACCGAGACAGGTCATTGGACAGTTACTCGGGTGCAAAAGATTTAATTTGGGGGGGGGGGGGGGCACTTCAGCCGGACACCTTGTGACTTGATACAAAGTACATTCTGATCATGGGGGGAGGGGAGACTGAGGAAATGTTTCCTCCTGCCTGCAGCAGACTATCGACATCATCTGAGCCTAGGCAAAAAAAAAAAAGGGCACCCACTGAAGCTTGTAACTGTCAGCTTTGCAATGCCTCCTGGGACTTGTAGTTCTGCAACACCTGGAGGGCCACAGGTTGAGCACCCGTTCTATAGGGCAGCGATTCTCAAACTGTGTGCCGTGTGAGATTTGCAGGTGTGCCGTGGGAGTTTTGAAAAATATTTAAAATTGCTGGCGTCTTGAAACCATGAACATATCGAAAAAATGTATGGTAAATCAACGCCACAAAAGTTAAAAAAAAAAAAAAAAGTAACACACACACACATATATATATATATATATATATATATATATATATATATATATATATATATATATGAGATAGAGAGATAGAGAGATAGAGAGATATCTATCTATCGAGATATCTATCTATCTATCGAGATATCTATCTATCTATCGAGATATCTATCTCGATAGATATCTCGATAGATAAATAGATATCTCGATAGATATCTCGATAGATAGATATCTATATATATTATATAGAGAGAGATATCTATATATGTACATATACATATATATATATATATATATATATATATATATATATATATATATATATATATATATATATATACACTGCAATCTCTGTCAGTCTATCATTCATTGGTTCCTTTCGTAATGCGTGACTTGTGCGAGATCTCGGGAGAACTCGATCACTCCACTTAGATTATAATAATAGAGATTGTTCCATTCCAACTTTGATGCTTATAGATAAAGTTTGTTCATTGTTTAGCGATAAGAGAAATATCCAAATCAAGTCTGGAACTCTGAAAGAGAAACTGGTAAAATGAAAAGCAAGGTAGCAAGAGAAAAGTACAAAGAAGATTAAAAAAATCACTTCAAATCTGATTTGCTCTGGAAAGCAGGCACATCCTTCACATTAAATATATATGTAAAAATAAATAAAGTTCTAAACCACAAAAGTTGTTAAAATCTTTTCAGGTGTGCCATTTTTTTTTTTTTTTTTTTTTTAGATCTTTTTGGTGCGCCGCAAGATTAAAAAAAAAAAAAAAAAAAAAAAAAAAAGCTTGAGAAACACCTGCTCTAGGGGCCTCTGCTCTTAAAAAAAATTATTTTGCATTTTAATATGTTCTCCCTGTGCCTGTGTTGGTTTCCTCCGGGTACTCCGGTTTTCTCCCACACTCCAAAGACATGCTGGTAGGTTAATTGGCTCCTGTCTAAATTGGCCCCCAGTATGTGTATGAATGTTAGCTCCCTTTCACACTAGGGCGGGAGCGGAGTAGGCGGTAAAACTGCGCTATTTTTAGCGACGCTTTTCGGCCGCTAGCGGGGCGGTTTTAACCCCCGGCTAGCAGCCGAAAAAGGGTTAAAACCGCCCGCAAAGTGCAACTGCAGCGGCGCTGTGCCTGCGTTATAGCCACGCTGCCCTATTGATTTCAATGGGCAGGTGCGGTTTAGGAGTGGTGTATACACCGCTCCGAAGATGCTGCTTGCAGGAGTTTTTCTGCAAGCGCACCGCTCCAGTGTGAAAGCACACAGCAGCGGCTGTTTCAGGGCGCTTTGAAGTCGCTATTTTTAGCAGTCGCTATTTTTAGCGCTGTAGCGCCTGCAAAGCGCCCCAGTGTGAAAGGGGCCTTAGAAGCTCCTTGAGGGCAGGGACTGATGTGAATCTACAAAGTGCTGTGTAAATTGATGGCGCTATACAAGTACCTGTAATAAATATTTGTGCGGGGGGGTCGAAGTTGTCTTTTTTTTTGATAAAAGTTTTTTTGCAGGTAGGTGAGGAATGTCGGGATTGGCCCGGACTGGAAGGAGTGTACTTTCTTCACTTTGAGCGCACAACTAAAACCCAGACGGACGTTCTAACTCTTCTCCGCTCCACCCAAAAAGATGTTTAATTCTTTAGTCTCTGGCCATCCACATGTGTGACGTTTATCCCGATCTGGTCACATGTTATCAAACATATGCCGTGTCAAAGTCCTGTTACCTGCAGTCGGGGCCCAAAGAAGCTGAATCAGCAGTTCCCATCTGACCTCAGCCGTGTGGTTTGGGGGGTATATATAACCATGGCCAGGGCTGAACTATACACCAGTTCCTATCTACTTCCCACACACACACATAAATGTGCTGAACATGTTCAATGGGATGGGATTGGGGGAGGGGGGGGGGGGGGGGGGGTTGGGTTGGGGTAGGAGTGAGTGATAAGGGAAATATTCAGCAGTTTAACACACCCAGGCAGTGCACACCTCTGAGAAGACAAAAGACCGCACTCCATGGCTGACAATGAGAACAAATATCAGACACTTCAATCAGCGGGACACAAGCAGGCAAGTACAAAGGACTCCATCAATGGCCATTATTTCACGGCCTGTACTGGGAGGCAGCGAGCACACGCTTTCAAAAAGAACCTGAGCTTTGCAGGGCAAAGGGAGGCCTCGTTTAATTGTTTCCACCAACCCCCCCCTCCCCCCCCGTTGATTCTCTTTTTACCCAATAAATCGGACCACCAGCTTTCCTTTGCATCTTGTACAGGATCCTCTCCTGGACTGAAATGGCTTACTCCGATTTAACTGCACACTGCGAGCGTCTCACAATGTACATTAGAAGCTGCAGCAAGTCAGAGAGAGCCCCGCCATTTCCTGGCTGGAGGACGTCCAGCATCATCTAGGCCGGTGGTCTCCAATCTGTTGTATTTATGCGCTGCGTCGCAGTACACAGTGGAACGTACCCTGTTGAAGTATTTGTTTTTTTGTATAGTTTGTTCCAAAATAAAGTATACATTTTCAATCAAAAAGTGGTCTCCGACCTGATTTGTGGCCCTTTGCTTGCTTTTATGGGGCCCTTATAGCACCATTTTATTTACTGACACCAACGAAGGGCACAATTTCTCGCAATGACACCAACAATGGGGTACAATTCCTACCAATGACAATCGACAATGGGGCACAGTTCCTCCCGGTGATGCCAACAATGGGGTCCAGTGACAACGGGGGGGGGGGGGGGGGGGGGGCACAATTCCTTGGCACCCCAGATGTTTTGGAACTACATTTCCCATGATGATCATGCACTCTGCAGTGTAGTTGAGCATCATGGGAAATGTAGTTACAAAACATCTGGGGGTGCCGAGGTTCGCCATCACTGATCTAGGCCTTTCCTCCCCAGCCCGACTGTCCCTGGCCCTCCCCTTCATTCATTAACCACCTCCCGCCTGCCATATAAGTAAAATGACGGGTCCAAGGTGCCTCTCCAAAACTGGAGACCCAGTGATGAGACTATGCAATGGAAACAGAAGTTTATTTAATAAATTGATTAGGAAGTGGACTGTGGTGACAAACCAGGAAAGCAAAATATAAAATTTCCACTTTACGAAAAAAAAAAAAAAAAAAACAACACACACGCCTGTGTCAGGTTGGAATCGGGCCAGGGACTCTCTCCCCATCCCGAGGTCACATTCCCTACTGTGTTCCGTTCTGGCACCCAGCATAGCATCATGGGAGGAACTGCAAACTCACATGCTCACTCCCATACATCAATTTGATACTGGGTGTGGACAACAAGCCGTACTGGGGGGGTCAAAGTGGTCTAGATAAAGAATTTAAAAAGTGTATATTATATTAATAAATAAATATAAATATATATATATATACACACACACACACACACACACACACACACACACACATACATACATATACACACACACACTGGAGCTGCACAATTCTGGATAAAATGAGTCAATTTTTTTTGCTTAGAAAAAAAAAAAAAAAAAAAAAATCATGATTCTCGGCGTAAGATCTTTCACATTATGCAAAAAATTGAATTGGGCTAACTTTACTGTTTACCACCCCCCCCAAAAAAAAAAAATTAATGTGCCTAAAAAAAAAAAATATATTTGGAAATTATTTTTTTTTTTACTCACCTCTGAATGGCTGTTGCTAGGGGGTCCCTCGTAGTCTTCCTCCTTCAGTGCCTGGGCTGGTGACATCACTTCCCCTCCGCGCAGGAAGGGCTCAGCTCTGCTCCCTCCCTCCTGTCAATCATCTGGGACACATTACAGGTCCCAGACGACTACGCGGGCCCACAGTTGCAATGCCGGTGCCGCCGAACGGAGGGGGGAGATGAACGGGGCTTCGTTCCCCCACATTGCTGGACCCTGGGACAGGTAAGTGTCCAATTATTAAAAGTCAGCAGCAGTATTTGTAGCTGCTGACTTTTAATTTTTTTTTTTTTTTTTAATGGGAACTCCTCTTTAAACTGTCCTCATTTGCAGACAGAAGTACATCCCCCTTGAATTCTAAAAGAACCAAATGATACAATGTTTCTTTCTTTCTCTCAGCACTGAGCAATGTTGTGATAAACTTTGCTGGCTGCCTTTTTTTTATGACAGCTGTCTGCACTCATTACAGGAATAGTGGAAATGCTGGATTAAGACAGTGGGGGGGGGGGGGGGTGAATCGAGATTGGGATTTTTTTAACGATTAATCATGCAGCTCCCGCTTGCTTTGCCAGAAATCCAGTGAGCTCCAATCTTCCTTTGGGCTGACAATGCTATTTTTGCGGCATTGAAAAGCTCAACAATGTTGTCCAATCTGCCTGCTGGGATACAGAACCCCACCTCCTCTGCGCCGCATACAATGATTTCTTTCCCAGAAAAGCTTGCCAACAAACTGGGGGGGGGGGGGGGTTACTAAAAGTGGTGCACACTAAATCTGGTGCAGCTCTGCATAGTAACCAGTTTTCAAGTTTTATTGCCAAAAGGATAAGTTCACCTTTTGTAACATGTTACATCCATATTCAGGGTGTAACATGTAACAAATGGACTGGCTCCTGCACCCCCCTAACCTATGAATGAAAAACGACAAGTCCCAACAGCCTTAGTGGCTGTCGGCTTGAAGTTCTCAATGAACTAACCATACACTGTGGAGCACTGCGGTAGTTCACCGAGTTTCCAGTCAGATTGTATCTGCTTACCCGTACAATATACAATGCTTTAGACCCTCTAAAGCAGGGATATGCAATTAGCAGACATCCAGCTGTTGCAAAACTACAACTCCCATCATGCCTCTGCCTCTGGGTGTCATGCTTGTGGCTGTCGGTGTCTTGCTATGCCTCATGGGACTTGTAGCTCTGTAACAGCTGAAGGGCCACTAATTGCATATCCCTGCTTTACAGGGTCCAGAAACAAAAAAAAAAAAAAAAAAAATATTAAATGCACATTTTTTTTACCTTCGTAAAACATGCTAAAAATGCGACGTGTCTCTACGCTGAGATGTGAATGCAGACTAACACCAGGGTTACATTATTAACCACTTCAGCCCCAGAAGAATTTACCCCCTTAATGACCAGAGCATTTTTTGCGATACGGCACTGCGTCGCTTTAACCGACAATTGCGCGGTCGTGCGACGTTGCACCAAAACAAAATTGATGTTTTTTTTCCCACAAATAGAGCTTTCTTTTGGTGTTATTTGATCACCTCTGCGGTTTTTCTTTTGTGCTATAAACAAAAAAAGACCGACAATTTTGAAAAAAAAACAAAAAACAAAAAACTTTTTACTTTATGCTATAATAAATATCCCCCAAAAATATATATTAAAAAAAAAAAACAAAAAAAAAAAAAAAACAAAAACACATAAATAAAATTTCTTCTTCAGTTTAGGCCGATATGTATTCTACATTTTTTTTTTTTTTAACCAAAAATAAGATTGCAATAAGCGTATATTGATTGGTTTGTGCAAAAGTTATAGCGTCCACAAAATAGGGGAAAAATATATGTCATTTTTAATTTTTCTTAATTAATAATGGTGGTGATCTGCGCTTTTTATCGTGACTGCGACATTGAGGCGGACAAATCTGACACTATTTTGGGACCACTGACATTTTTACAGCGATCAGAGCTAAAAATAGCCATTGATTTCTGTATAGCTAAAAATAGCCATTGATTACTGTATAAATGTCACTGGCAGGGAAGGGGTTAAACACTAGGGGGGCGATCAAGGGGTTAAATGTGTTCCCTCTCTGTGTTCTAATTGTAGGGGAGGATGGGCTCACTAGAACATGACAGATCACTGGGAGCAGTAGATCCCTGTCATGTCACTAGGCAGAACAGGGAAATGCCTTGTTAACATCTCTCCATTCTGCCTCTCCGTGTTATGATCGCGGGCCACCGGCGTACATCGAGTCCGTGGGACCGCGCTGCCAGCGACGTGCGTGCGCCCCCTAGCCTGCGATGACGTACGGGTACGCCCAATTGCACAGCCGTGCCATTCTGACGACGTACATTCTCATGCAGTGGTCGGCAAGCGGGATTAAAACGTGAACAATTATGGAATTTTTCTACCCAATCAGCAGTTTTTAGGAAGAACCGTTTGTAAAAAAAAAAAAAAAAAAAAAAAAGGATAAAAACGTCAAAAAAAAAAAAAAAATCTCATTTATAATTTAAAAACTAACTCCAGACTTGGAATACGGCAGTATGAATGGAAGGACGCCAACATAAGAGCGAGTCGCCAATGGAGATCCCTTGGAGCGTCGTGCCAGGTGAACGCACCCCACTGGTGAGGGTCCAGGATTGACATCACTGGAGATCTGATCTTCATCCAGGTAAAGACATTTCCTAAGGCCAGCCATACATGGGTTCAAATCTCAACGGGTTCAGCAGGAAACTTGCCCGAGGTTGGAACCGTTAATCGGCAGGCTGAATGTACCGCGTTGATCGATACCAAGACGGCTACGGCTTCTCTCGGCGGGGATGGCATCCCGCCAGCGCTGATGGAGGAATCGTGCAAATTACTTTCCTGCAAACTGTGGCTGCAGGAAAGAAACGTGCAAAGTCTACGGCCAGCCAAAGGCTCCCTGTACAAATACAATGTGAGGATCTACAAGCCCTGAGAGGGATAAGAAATGCTAAAGCTTATTCCAATAATCTGCACTTCGGAGGCAGAAAGTGATCGATTCGCAGGATTGCCCCTCCATTCCACATGAATCATTGTGACTTGGAATTCTAATACGGGATGTTCTCATTAAACAGACAGTTCATCTGAAGCCAAACTTTTCTTTCTTTTCCCAGTTTTTTGGCATCTGAACATTTTCTTCCATCTCTTGGGGATTTAATAGGAGAGAGGTGCTGAGTTCCTGGGTCTGTACACCTGCTGTGCCCATTATGAGGGGTTCCCACCATCCCTGTGCCAAGTTCCCGGGTCTGTACACTCGCTGTGCCCATTATGAGGGGTTCCCCCCATCCCTGTGCTGTGTTTCTGGGTCTGTACACCCGCTGTGCCCATTATGAGTGGTACCCCCCATCCCTGTGCCAAGTTCCCGGGTCTGTACACCCTCTGTGCCCATTATGAGGGTTTCCCACCATCCCTGTGCCAAGTTCCCGGGTCTGTACACCCTCTGTGCCCATTATGAGGGTTTCCCCCCATCCCTGTGCCAAGTTCCCGGGTCTGTACACCCTCTGTGCCCATTATGAGGGTTTCCCACCATCCCTGTGCCAAGTTCCCGGGTCTGTACACCCTCTGTGCCCATTATGAGGGTTCTCACCATTCAGGCATCCACTCATCAAGGCATTTTGGAATTTGCATAACTCCTCCCAAAAGCCGGCCCACTGCTTGTATCACAACTGAGAACTCTGAAGAGGAGTACTGAGGTCGGGGGGCTGGGATGGTTTCAGAAAGCCATGTACAGCCCCCTGCCGGCTCCTCCCACCAGCCCTGATCTGCATTACACAGAGATCCTGCGATGACATCACTGGGTCCAAAATACAGAATGGAATGAAAACAGCTTTTATATTTAAAATATCTCATTAACATGTTAAGGAGGGTGGAGGGAGGAACCAGTTAAAAAAAAAAAAAAAACATAAGGAAATTAAACTTCTGCTGTAACAAGATGAATTATCTGAGCTACAATGACAGAGCGATCGTTCTTTTCCTCCATCGGGCTTCCTGTAGACTGACACATTTGTACAGCACATGGAAGTCGAATTTCACAAGTACAGTGAAGGCGGGAAAACGTTCGCACATCCCTGACAACTGTTCCTGTGACTCTGCGATTACACAGAGATCCAACCAAACCACGCCACAGATTCTGGGCCGATTAAACGATACGTTTTATTTGAAAGAAAAAAATAAATAAATGAAAAAAACAAAAACAAAACGCACATATATTTTTGCAGTTAAACAAAAGCGCAATTATTTTCTTCACAGGAGTCTGCAGAGCATATCACCAGTAATAAGTAACCGGTAACATCCCCTGAAAATGGCGTTTTCAGCATTTTGCCAAGAAAGAAAAGGTGCCAATACCATGCTTATGGTGTTTTCATAGGTCATGTGACTCAAAAAAAAAAAAAAAACCGCATCAAAAACGTAACACGGGTGTGGTAATGATGCGTTCTTAACCACTTAAGGACCGGGCTTATTTTTCAAACTTGTTTACAAGTTAAAAACAGTTTTGTTTTTTTTTTTTGCTAGAAAATTACCTGGAACCCCCCAAACATTATTTTTTTTGTCAGACACACTAGACTCCAGAGAATAAAATGGTGGTCGTTGCAATACTTTGTCACACCGTATTTGCGCAGCGGTCTTACAAACGCATTTTTTTTGGGGGAAAAAAAAATACACTTTTTAAAATTAAAAAATAAAAAAAAAAAAGTAAAAAAAGATAGCCAATTTTTTTTTTTATATATTGTGAAAGATAATGTTATGCCAAGCACATTGATACCCAACAGGTCATGCTTAAAAATTGCGCCCATTCGTGGAATGGCATCAAACTTTGACCCCTTAAAAATCTCCATAGGCGATGTTTAAAAATTTCTTCAAGTTACCAGTTGAGTTAGAGGAGATCTTTTGCTAGAATTATTGTTCTCGCTCCAACGATGTGTGGTTTGAACACAGCGTTTACATATGCGGGCACGACTTACATATGCGTTCGCTTCTGCGTGCGAGCTTGGAGGGACGGGGCGCTTTAAATTTATTTTACTTTATTTTTACACTGTCCCTTTAAAAAAAAAAAAAAAAAATTTTTGGATCACTTTTATTCCTATTACCAGGAATGTAACAAAAAAATATGAGAGGACCCCTAATGTGAGATCTGGGGTCAAAAAGATCAGATCTCATATTTACACTAAAATGCAAAAAAAAATAAAAATAATAATAAAAAAAAAAAGTCCCTTTAAGGCCGTTGGGAGGAAGTGACATTTGACGTCGCTTCCGTCATCCAACGTCACTCGGTGCTTCAGAGGGGAAAGGATCGGATCGTCTCCGCCACTACCGACGGCTCCGGTAAACGGCGAAGACGACCGGAATGTGGCGGGAAAGGAGGTGGGCACCTCTCCCGCCGCCTTAAAAGTGATCTTGCGGCGAATCCGCCATGGAGACCACTTATCTGAAAGCGAACCTCCCGCCGTTTAACAACATATCGGGGTTATGGCAACGGTATTCAACGTCAAAGTACCGACGTTAGGGCGGTCCCCAGAAGTGGTTAATGCATTTCAACATTTTTTTTTTTTTTTTAACTGACCAAAAATGCAGAATTTTAACACCACAATGGTAGAACAACGGACCACTGTGAAGACATAGAATTTAAAGGGATGCATGTTTCTTGAGCTTTTCTTGTGCTAAAGGAGCAGATAATAGCTGACAATAAATTCATATTCTTTCAGGATGGATTAAAAGTTGAACGTGGGTTTCTCCGCATCCAATTCGCATGTCAGGAGACTGTGACTGGCTCTCTATGGAGGCGGGTCACATAGTTACAGGACAAGCTGTGGGGCGAATTGCACAGGAGGAGTCTTGTGCGCCTTCTGGTCCGTATCGGACCCGAAACGTTGAACGTTGCTCTATACGGCAGTGTGAGTGAGCCAAGCCCGAAATTCATGATATTAAAATTAAAAGTCGAATATAAAAGCTATATATAAAAATCAGGGTGGAGGAAAATCAAAATAAATTGAAAAAAATACAAATTTTTATTTTCTTTTATTTTTATCAAAATGTATTTTAATAAAATGCTTTTGGAGTAAAAATCTATCTTGGGGATAGTTTTCTATTTAACCACTTCAACCCCGAAAGGATTTACCCCCTTCCTGACCAGGCCATTTTTTGCAATACGGCACTGCACCACTTTAACCGACCATTGTATCCAAATGAAAATTCATGTCCTTTTTTTCCCCACAAATAGTGCTTTCTTTTGGTGGTATTTGGTCACCTCTGAGGTTTTTTATTTGTTGCGCTATAAACAAAACAAAGCAACAAAAAAAAGCGCGATAATTATGGGGGAACAAAAAAAATTTATATTTATATATATATATATATATATATATATATATATATATATATATATATATATATATATATATATATATATATATATATATATATACACTGTATTTATTGGCGTATAACACTCACTCTTTCACCATGAAAATCGGGTGAAAATAGCGTGTGCGTGTTATATGCCAATACTTTAATTTTAGCTGCCTCGGAGGGGACAGGGAGGGGGACGGGACGAGCACCTTCAGATTACAAACAGTGAGAATCTCATGTTTACTTGGCGTCCTCTGTAATAGGAAGTCCTGTCTCCTGGGCCGCCATTTGACCACTGTTCTGTCTATCATAGGAGATTCTCACTGTATGTAATCTGTTGGCGCTTGTCCCGCCCCCCTCCCTGTCCCCTCTAGGCTGCAGATGGGCATCGATCAGGCTGCAATGATGGCAGGGGTGAGGCTGCTGCATTGATGGCAATGGTGAGGCTGCATTGATGGCACTTGTGAGGCTGCAGATGGGCATTGATCAGGCTGCATTGATGGCAATGGTGAGGCTGCAGATGGGCATTGACCCTTATTTTGCTTCAAAGTTCCTTATTAAAAATGTAATTTTTTTTCCTGAAACTTCCCTCTTAAAATGAATGTGCGTGTTATACGCCGATAAATACGGTATATATATATATTTTTTTTTTTTTGCTATAACAAACATCCCAAAAAAAAAAAAAAAAAAAAAATGTAAAAAAGACAAATTTTTCCTTAGATTATTCTTCAAACCTAGTGCTGAACTGAGCTCTACACCACTGAAAAGGACCCATCATAACCGGAATGAATCTTTTCTCCTGTGGTCAGTATAAAGCGCAGCCATAATCTGCGTGTTACATAAACAGCTAATTAGCACAATAAAGCCGGTTCTGACAACTCTGGCTGGGAGGCAACTTTGGACATATCAAGATTAGAATCCGGCAAGCTTCCCCCTGGGAAAAAACAAAGCCAGCAACGACATGTGAAACGATCGGCCAAAACCTATTACCTCCGTCTGATCCGGAGAATGCCGGATGCAAAAGTCTTGTATTAAAAAGTAGCTCTAAAACGTAACATCTTCTCTTTGCTTTTTATATTTATGAATCCTATTAACCCCTTTCCGACCGCCCAACGCGAGTTCAGTGGCAAAAGTGTGAGCTTTAAAGTGGTTGTAAAGGCTCGATTTTTTTTTTTTTTTTTTTTTACCTTTGTGTATTATATGGGTAAATCTAGGTTCACATCTAGGCAGTTGAGGTTGATGTGCTTTTCAGGCATGTTTTGAGTTTTTAAACCTGCATTTTTTTTAAATGCATTTTCATGCGTTTTGCAGGTTTTTTTTTTTGTTCCCTTTAAAAACACTGTAATTAGCTGGTTACTATGGAGTGGGGCTGGGAAGTCGTCCCGCTGCGTCCTTACCAACTGATGAGGCATCAGCTGTCCGCTGACTAAAAAAAAAAAAAAAAAAAAAAAAAAAAAAAGAAGGAGGAATTGACAGCAAAAAATAAACTAGGGAAAAAAAAAAAAAAAACACGGCGTGGGGTCCTCCCCCAAATCCACAGCAGGCCCTTCAGGCTATGTACCCCATACGCATTCTAAACTTATTAAAGGAGGGCTTCCAGATTCCGATAAGCCAGGGATCCTCAAACTACGGCCCCCCAGCTGTTGCAGAACTACACGTCCCATGATGCATTGTAAAGCTCTGATATTCACAGACATGACTGGGCATGATGGGAATTGTAGTTCCTGAACTGGAGGGCCGTAGTTTGAAGACCCCTGCGATAAGCCCTCCGCCTGCAAACCCCACAACCAATGTCCAGGGTTGTGTGGAAGAGGCCCTTGTCCCTATCAACATGGGGACAAGGTGCTCTAGGGTGGGGGTGGGGCTGCTATGGTTTAGGAGGGGGGGGGGGGAGGCGGCCCCCTCCCCCCCCTTCATGACCTGCCAGGCTGTATGCTCGGATAAGGCGAGTGATAAGTAAGCATGTCCACTGAGCACCTTCTTTGGATTGATGTTTGTCACGTTCGCTTGATTTTATGGACTTTCAAAAAATTGTTTTGATTTTACTTCTGGATGTGCCGCCATTCTTCTTAGATGGGATTCCACATGCTCAGATAAGGGTCTGGTATTGATTTGGGGGGAGGACGACCATTTTTTTTTAACATTAAGCTGATGACTGATCGTTTTTTAAAGCAGAGTTCTGTCTATTTTTTTTTTTTTTTTTAAAGTCAGCAGCTACAAATACTGAAGCTGCTGACTTTTAAAATAAGGACACTCACCTGTCCAGGGCGCTCGTGATGTCGGCATCCAAAGCCAACCCGTCCCACCGCTTTTGGGTGGAGGCGCCGCCATCTTCGGTAAGGGAATCAGGAAGTAAAGCCCTGCGGGGGGGGGGGGGGGGGGGAAGGCGCTGGAAGTGGCGTAGATAGCCACAGGTGGCTCGGGTATCTATGCCCGGAAGTGGGAGCAAAAAACCTGTATTAGACAAGTATCTGCTCCCCCCTCCCCACTGAAAGGTGCCAGATGTGACACCGGAGGGGGGGGTTGGGGGTGATTCCGAAAAGGGGAAGTTCCATTTTTGGGTGGAACTCTGCTTTAAGGCAACTAGCTATACAGGTTTTAAAGGGAAAAAAACACATAAAAAAAAAAAAAAAAAACGCAACACTTGACTCCATTGAAGTCTATCACATGCAAAATGCAATCTGCTGCAGGAACAAAGTCCCCGATCCTTTCCAAAAAACGAACCACCCGCAAAACTCATAGATGTGAACGTGTACCATGGAAAACCATGTTAAATGGACTGTAGTGCATTTCTGCAAAAAGGAAAAACGCACAAAAAAAGTGCACAGGTGTGAACGTAGGGTAAGTAAGGCCTCATTCAGACAGGCAGTGACACCTGTTGTGGGCTTCAGATGGGCACAGTCAGGGGCCGCTCACCTGCACCGGCCGGTCCCAACAAATACCTGCATGTAGTCGCATAAACAAGCCGCTGCTGCGGGTGTCGGCACCTGACTGCATAGGCCCAAAAGTGCTTTTTACCATCCCCCAAAACAAAAGGACTTAACCCTTGCAGTCCAGGCACAGCCCCACCACAAAAGGAAAGGTTTTTACTTTCACCAGAGTTAAAGTAGAATTATAGCTAAAGCTTTATTTTTTACTTTTTGATAGACTAAGGGAGGGTTATAACCCCGGTCCGAATTTTTTTTTTTTTTTTTGCCATCTGTGTCCCATTTCAGAGACTTCCCTTCACTTCCTGTCCCAAAGTCAAACAGGAAGTGAGGGGAAATCCCTGCAAATTAAAAAGAAATTCTTGGGAACCCCCAGGTTTTATTTATGCATCAAAACTTTTATCCTATTAAAAAAAAAGAAAAAAAAAAAAAACGGTTTGCTGTAACTGATTATAAAGTGTGAGTTGGAGTTTGGCATCAATTTGTTAGTGTATCTAAATCTGCCAATACATTTAACACTCACCCCCAGACTGACAATGCTGCTGTCCAAAAGGTGCCCCCTATGCCCATTTATCTAGAGTGGAGGGGGGCGCTTCATTATAAATGGTGCGTTACCGGTCAGATTTACCAGCTGAAGACACAGGGAACAAAAAGCCAAAAGAAAACAAATGCAGCCCCCACATCTAATGATTGGCAAGCTGTGATATATTACGTTTATATATATTATATATTTATATTACGTTTTTTTTGGTTTTGGGTTTAACACTGCAGGGATGAACACGCCTGTTACCACCACCAGGAAAACCCGCCCATTCGGCCATCGCTGGGGTGTTCACGTAGACAGGAAGAGAGCGCAAAGAAGCTGCAGGAGATTAGCAGTATTGAGATGCAACAAAGTATAAAAACAGTATAAAGAAAAAAAAAAAAAAAAAAAAAAAAAAAACCACAACATAGCAATTCTTTACGATACTCAGCGTCTTGGCAAGCCAAACATCCAGTTCAGGTTTTACTTTAGATTGCATTTTTTTTTTTCTAGTTCAACGCTCAACTGCAGCCAAGTTAAAGCACGCCGGCAGCATGGAGGAGGAAGAGAAAAGAAGGTTTCAACAAGTATTGGGCAATCCTTCCCCACGAGTGCAACCCAACGCTGCCAACTACTAAACAAACTGGTTTTCGCAGCAACATAAAAAACTTATTTTATACTTTTTTTTTTTTTTAAATATAAAATGTAATAAAGAAAAAAAAGGCAGTAAATAAAAAAATCTATAAACTTTATTACAGAAATAAGAACAGTGATATGGGGGGGGCGCTCACATGCTTACAACTTCCTGATTACACAAAGCAGCGAGGGTGCCAAGATTAATTACTACTCGCTTCACGTGGCGAGCAACGCAATGCAGAGCAAACCGATGAAGACGGTTGACGGATGTACGCATCATCCCCCGTGATTATTGACCCGGACGCCTCCCTCGTGATGATCAGGGCTAGCCAAATTGTGAAGAGAGCCGCCTATTTATCAATAAAAGCTCCTAGGCCAGCACACTCCGCCCATTACTTTACAGTGCATCATTCAGCATCCTCTCACAATTAATCGTTAACGACCTGCCAATCACCATCTCTATCTATAGATAGATACATACACTATATTACCAAAAGTTTTGGGACATGACCTTTAATGGCATCCCAGTCTTAGTCCGTAGGGTTCAATATTGAGTTGGCCCACCCTTTGCATCTATAACAGCTTCAACTCTTCTGGGAAGGCCGTCCACAATGTTTAGGAGTGTGTCTATGGGAATGTTTGACCATTCTTCCAGAAGCACATTTGATAGGTCAGGCACTGATGTTGGACGAGAAGGCCTGGCTCGCAGTCTGCACTCTAATTCATCCCAAAGGTGTTCTATCAGGTTGAGGTCAGGACTCTGTTCAGGCCAGTCAAGTTCCTCCACCCCAAACTCACTCATCCATGTCCTTATGGACCTTGCTTTTTTTTTTTTTTAAGCAGAGACCCTAGAGAATAAAATGGCGATCGTTGCAGGTGAATGTCCAAAAAGCTGAACGAACAGGAATAAAATACTACAGTGCGTGGGAAGGGTCATCATCAGAAATTCACTATTTATTCTGACGAGGACAGAACAGGATGGTAAAGCCAAAACTCGGAGTTGTCACCAGAACAGAACCACGCCCCCTTCCTGTTGTGCCAGCAGACAGAGAGAAAAAAAAAAAAAAAATGGGAGGAAAATCTCTCTATGGAGACAAATAGATGGGATTTAAAAACAGAACCCCAGCCAAAAACCAAGATAAAAATTAATAGACCATTAAAAAGATAAAAACCGCTTCTGCAGCAATATTCACCTTCAGGGCTGGTTCACACCAGATGCATTTTTATTTTGCATCAAAAACGCATGGACGGTGTTAACATGGATTTGAATGGTCCTGGTTCACACCAGTGCAGTCGATAAGAAAAGAACACGTTGCATTTTATAATCTGCGTGGAACTAGGAGACACACTGTAATGAAAATTTTGGTGCCGAAACGGAAAATTCAGAATACACCTGTCCGAAACCGAAAATAACATTTTTATATAGAATTCTATTATATTCGACTTTTTAAATTAAGATTGTGAATTTAAAATGAATATAAAATTTATTGTGGCATATTATTGGCACCTCCAGCACAAGAAAAGCTCAAGAAAAATGCATCCCTTTGATTTCTATGTATGTCTTCACACTGGTCCGCTGCGCTTCCGTTGTGGAGTTTAAAAAAAATAAAAATGTAAAAAAAATGCACCAAAAAACGCACCTCCCTGTTGAAATGCATTAGAAAACGCACCCCTTTACGGTTTTAAATCACATGACCTATAAAAAAAACAAAAAAAACAAAACACACAACACTATACGCACAGTAATATTGTGGTAAAATGGCGTGCATTTTCGCCATCTTTTTCTCCATTGGCAAAACGCGATAACCCTATTGGCGCAATTTCTCTGCACCTCTACATGGAACATATTTGGAAAGTGGCAAAATGCATCAGAACGCACATGTCCTCAATTGAGGCTTAGAGGCCGCGCTCACATGGGCACCGTCAGGTGGCAGATCCCGGCAGCTGAGGCGTGTTTACAGCGGTATTAAAGCGTTTGTAACCCCCAACATTTCATATGATATGTGCCTCTGCTGTACCATGTACTGGTATGAGAAAGTCTCCTGTTCTCTTTGTATTGCTTCCTGTATGTGAAATCCCTGGTGTTCCTGCTAGTCCCTCTGCTTTCCTATTAAAAAACTGACCACACTAAGCAGGAGAGCACAGCATAGTCAGTTCTCCAGCTGTGCTGGGAGCTCAGCCTGCTCTCCTCCAATGATCAGACTTTTCCTGACACGCCCCTCCGCTGTACAGCCATTCACTGGGAAGCTCAGTGTGCTGCTGCTGCTGCTTCTCCTCCTCCTCCTTCCCCAGCTCTTACGCAGAGAACAGAGGAATATGATCTCATTAAAAAAAATTAAAAAAAAGGGGGGGGGGGGGAGGGAGGGATTTAAATTTTTTTTTATACCTATTCAAAAATGTTTTGCCTTTCATTTCTATTTTAAATTGAATGGGTTTGTTTTACAAGGTGATCGTTTACAATCACTTTAAACCCAAAAGCAAACATTTATTATATTGCAGCTTAGCCATTTTTAGATGTCACGGCTGCGTGTGTTTTACTTTTACCTTTTTACCTGGTGATCCAGCCAGCAAGTCTGCTTTTTAGAGATGCATCAAAATTTCAGTGGCCCAAAACATACCAGCCTGAAAATGTGCGTTTTCGGCATTTTGCAGATGGAGAAACGGGTGCCGATAATGGCGCCAAAATCATTTAAATTCATGATATGAAAGTGATTGTAAAGTAGAGCTGCAGAATTCTGGCTAAAATGAGAATCACGATTTTTTTTTTTTTTTGCTTAGAATAAAAGATCACGATTCTCGGCGCAATGTCCTTTCACATTATACAAAAAAATCTGGGCCAACTTTACTGTTAGTTTTTTTTTTAATTCATTGAAGTGTATTTTTCACCCCCCAAAAAAATGCCTTTGAAAGACTGCTGCGCAAACGCAGAGTGACATAAAAATGTGGCGGCGATCGCCATTTTATTCTCTAGGGTCTCTGCTAAAATTATATATATATATATATATATATATATATATATATATATATATATATATATATATATGTTTAGGGGTTCTAAGTAATTTTCTAGCAAAAAAATACTGATTTTAACTCGTAAGGAACAAGTGTCAGAAAAAGGCCCGGTCTTTCAATGGTTAATCTGACCTCTTTAGCAGACCGAAGTTCATCCCTTTGATCTAAAAGAACCAAACGATACAATGTTTATAGTCATCTTTTATCTCCGTGTATCCATTCAGACACGGCGGCACGGCTCTGCCCCCTCTCTCTCCTAATTGGAGGAGTTTGATTAACAGCAGCGGGAGCCCATGGCGCTGCTGCTGCGTCTCAGCCAATCAGAATGGAGAGTCCTGGACGGCCAAGGGACTAGCGGACATGGCTAGATAGAGATGGGGCTCAGGTAAGTACGGGGGGGGGAGGCTGCTGAACACAGAAGGCTTTTTATCTTAAATGTATAGAATGCAGTAAGATAAAAAAAAAAAAAAAAAAAAAAAAAAAAAAACCTTCTGACTTTACAATCATTTTAATTAAAAAGTTGAATATATATATATATTTTTTTTTGGTTTCAGCAACAACTTTCCATTCGGTGCACCTCTACTGTTGTTCAACAGAAAAACTCTCTTGCATTTAGAGGGATGAGACAAACCATTTAACACTTAAAGGGGTGCTTTCAATGATCAGCTTAATTTATAATAATATAAATATATATATTAATTTATACCAAAAAAAAAAAAGTTTGCTGTAATCGATTAGAAGGTTTAAGCTGGAGTTTGGCTTCAATTTGTTAGTGTATCTAAATCTGCTAATACATCTAACACTCCTCTTCCTCCATGCGGACAATGTTGCTGTCGCAATCTGCCGCCTGTGCTCCTTCATACAGAGTGGGGGCGCTCTAATACAGGAGGTGCCAGAGCCAGTGAAAACAGAGGGCAAAAAAAAATAAAACGAATGCAGCCACCACATCTGATTGGTGAGCTGCAATATATTAAATTTTTGGGTTTTGAATTTATTACCGCTTTAAAAAGTGAATGTAAACCCGATTCATGAAATTTGAGCCGGACACATATCTGTAGCGTTTTCTTATCTCTCTTTAACCTCTTGGCATCCGCGCTACAGCCAAATGACGGCCACAGCGCGGACCTGAATTTCTAGGAGACCGTCATAGGACGTCCTCCCCTTTGCACGCGCCCCCTGCAGGGCACGCGCTGTGATCTCCGAGTCACTGAGACTTGGGTGATCACAGATCCGAGTAAGGGGCCGATCCCAGCCCCATACCAAGTGATCAGCTGTGAGCCAATGACAGCTGATCACGTGATGTAAACAAAAGCTTGGCAATCTTTTTTTTCTCCTCCTTACCAAAAAAAGGCGATCACCGGCTTATCTGCACATCGGTCCCGAAGAGGAAGGAGGCACATCTGCCTCATCTGTGCCCACAATTACCTCCTGCCAGTGCCCACAGTGCCACCTATCAATGCTCACCAGAGGTGCCAATCAGTGCCACCTACCAGTGCCTCATCAGTGCCACCTACCAGTGCCGATCAATGCCCATCATTGGCAAACATCAGTGCCCATCACTGCCACCCATCAGTGCCCATCATTGGCAAACATCAGTGCCCATCACTGCCACCCATCAGTGCCCATCACTGGCAAACATCAGTGCCCATCACTGCCACCCATCAGTGCCCATCACTGCCACCCATCAGTGCCCATCACTGCCACCCATCAGTGCCCATCACTGCCACCCATCAGTGCCCATCACTGCCACCCATCAGTGCCCATCACTGCCACCCATCAGTGCCCATCACTGCCACCCATCAGTGCCCATCGGTGCCCATCAATGAAGGAGAAAAATTACCCGTTTGCAAAATTTTATAACAAAATATAAAAAAAAATGTAATTAAAAAAAAAAAAAAAAAAGTTGTTTTAAATTTTTTTTAACAAAAAATAAAAACCGCAGAGGTGATCAGATACCACCAAAAGAAATCTCTATTTGTGGGAAAAAAATGATAAAAATTTCATTTGGGTACAAAGTTGTATGACCGCGCAATTGTCATTCAAAGTGTGACAGCGCTGAGAGCTGAAAATTGGTCTGGGCAGGAAGGGGGGTTTAAGTGCCCAGTAAGCAAGTGGTTAAAGCACCAAGTCCCGCGGCTTTCTCCTGCTCTGTTCTTCTGTTATCACCCTGATAACTTCTGTCAAGTTTTCTGTCAACTGTGATAAAACCAGCCCGAAATTTGTGTCAGGGCGGGTGCTATAAATAGATTATCAAAGAGCCGGTCCATTCACAGCACAGCTCTGCAAGTCTGCCTATGAGGAGTGGGGGGGGCCTTTCCTCCAATCAGCTATCTCACAGGGTATGGCAAGACTCCCCCTCCCGAAACAGGAAGAGAAGATTCAAACAGGATGTGCACTTACTGAACAGTATATAAAGCTGAAGACAGCAGATATACATGTAAAACTTATATAGGGGTATTGGTTTCATCTCTGTGTATCATCTGAGGCTCTTCACTCCACTTGGTATAGGGGAGAGTTTACATCCACTTTGAGGCTCGGTTCACTCGTCTGCGGGTCTCAGGAATGCA